>NC_081240.1:6304181-6306681 GCF_902713425.1 Acipenser ruthenus | reverse complement strand
ACCACCATACACCACCATACACACACACACACACACACACACACACACCACCATACACACACACCACCACACACACACACACACAGAGACACACACACACACACACACAGACACACACACCACCACCATACACAGACACACACACACACACACACACACACCACCATACACAGACACACTTCCCCCCCCCCCCCCCCACACACACACACACACACACACACACACACACCACCATACACACACACACACACACACACACACACACACACACCACCACCATACACAGACACAGACACAGACACACGCACACACACTCCCACACACACACACAAACACACACAGAATCCCCCGCGGAGAATGCTTTTTGAAAATGTGTGAATCTTGATGGCGTCTGCTCTAGGCATGATCCGAAAGCGAGATGTTATTTCAACTTGAATATACAGCTGCAATCAAAAAGATGAGAAAAGAAATGTTTTAAGAAAAAATCAAATAAAATTGAAATACGTGTTATATTGCAAATAAAAATAAAAGAGAACAATATTGTAAGTGCTTTTATCACGAACAGTTTTGAATAGCCTCATACACGACCAGACTATTCACCATCAGATTTCAATAGCCCTCAAACACGATCACACTATTCTGATGATTTTCAAATTATTAATAAGTTTTATTGTTTAGATATTTTAAACCATATGACCATAGTTTGATCGTGTTTGAGGGCTATTCAAATCTGATGGTGGGAATCTGATACACCCTACTGACAGTGGTATGGCAGGTTTATCAGTCCCAGGGAGGTTCTACACCATACTGACAGTGGTATGGCAGGTTTATCAGTCCCAGCGGGGTCCTACACCATACTGACAGTGGTATGGCAGGTTTATCAGTCCCATGGGTGTCCTACACCCTACTGACAGTGGTATGGCAGGTTTATCCGTCCCAGGGAGGTCCTACACCCTACTGACAGTGGTATGGCAGGTTTATCAGACTCATAGGGTCCTACACCCTACTGACAGTGGTATGGCAGGTTTATCAGTCCCAGCGGGGTCCTACACCCTACTGACAGTGCTATGGCATGTTTATCAGTCCCATGGGGGCTCCTACACCCTCCTGACAGTGCTATGGCATGTTTATCATTCCCAGGAGGTCCTACACCCTCCTGACAGTGGTATGGCAGGTTTCTCAGTCCTCGGGTGGTCCTACACCCTCCTGACAGTGGTATGGCAGGTGATTCAGTCCCATGGGGGCTCCTACACCCTCCTGACAGTGGTATGGCAGGTGATTCAGTCCCATGGTGTCTGTTTTCACACTGATGTGCTCGTCAGTCTGTTTAGATGTTGTTTCTTGAAGGGTTTTTAGGCTCCTCTGTAACAGTTCGTTCTTCACTCAATAATAGCAATGCATTGGAGCAGCTGTCCAGCAGATATTTCACATGATTCCCTTTGATTGGAATTGAAGCAGCTCACTGTCACTCTGTCACTGTGTAATATTGCATTATACTGGAGAGGAATCCTGGGTTTGTCTGCAGGCATTGCTCTCTGATGAAAGCCTAGCTGACGGACGTCAGAGCGTTTTAAAATGCAGAAGAAACCAGTTTGCAGTTCTGAGTGTGGCTCTTAATTATTACCAATGCTTCTGATTATTTTACAGTCGCTCCTGAGTTAAGCAACATCACTTGTGTTGAAATTCTGTAAAATGTCACTTTTGAATTCAATAAGATGATGTATTTTTGATTGTATTTATTTCTGTTCATTTTCACAGTAAAATAAATCTATTATATGTGGTAAAGATTTAGTATAAAAAGTCTGATTCCAATCCCACACCTCTTACCACACAATCCCCTCCTCACACACATCATGTTTTATATGTTGCAGTAGTCTATGCCTAGACTACTGCAACTCCCTCCTGGCTGGCCTCCCTGCGTCCGCCACCCGTCCGCTCCAGCTCATCCAGAACTCTGCTGCCCGCCTGGTGTTCTCTCTGCCTCGCATCGCCCACGCTACTCCACTACTCCGCTCGCTCCACTGGCTCCCGATCACCGCTCGCATCCAGTTCAAGACTCTTGTACTAGCCTACAGATGCCTTGACCAGACTGCACCCAGCTACCTCCAGACCCTCATCTCTCCCTACACCCCCACTCGACCTCTCCGCTCCGCCTGCACTAGAAGACTGGCTCTACCTCCGCTACGCTCCCCTGCCTCCAGAGCCCGCTCCTTCTCCACCCTCGCTCCGCAGTGGTGGAATGACCTTCCTACAGATGTCAGGACTGCCCAGTCCCTGACCACATTCCGGCGCCTCCTTAAGACTCACCTCTTCAAACAGCACCTGTAGAACTCCTCTGTTGTATCCTGGGACACTATCACCCTTCATTTAAATGTGCTTTATTTTGCTCTTATCGGCCCCCTATTTTACTGCATTTAATCCTGTACTTCAGAATACTGTAATCTGCCAAGTGTTTAACCTGTAGTATTTTGTACTTAATCATATCCTGATGTAACTATCA
>NC_081240.1:6264181-6299181 GCF_902713425.1 Acipenser ruthenus | reverse complement strand
TGTGCTTTACAATGCTTCCCTATGCTTTACCAGACCTCTCTGTGCTTTACAATGCTTCCCTATGCTTTACCAGACCTCCATGTGCTTTACAATGCTTCCCTATGCTTTACCAGACCTCTCTGTGCTTCCCTATGCTTTACCATTCCTCTCTGCTTTACAATGCTTCCCTATGCTTTACCAGACCTCTCTGTGCTTTACAATGCTTCCCTATGCTTTACCAGACCTCTCTGTGCTTTACAATGCTTCCCAATGCTTTACCAGACCGCTCTGTGCTTTACAATGCTTCCCTATGCTTTACCAGACCTCTCTGTGCTTCCCTATGCTTCCCTATGCTTTACCAGACCTCTCTGTGCTTTACAATGCTTCCCTATGCTTTACCAGACCTCTCTGTGCTTTACAATGCTTCCCTATGCTTTACAAGGCCTCTCTGTGCTTTACAATGCTTCCCTATGCTTTACCAGACCTCTCTGTGCTTTACAATGCTTCCCTATGCTTTACCAGACCTCTCTTTGCTTTACAATGCTTCCCTATGCTTTACCAGACCTCTCTGTGCTTTACAATGCTTCCCTATGCTTTACCAGACCTCTCTGTGCTTTACAATGCTTCCCTATGCTTTACCAGACCTCTCTGTGCTTTACAATGCTTCCCTATGCTTTACCAGACCTCTCTGTGCTTTACAATGCTTTCCTATGCTTTACCAGACCTCTCTGTGCTTTACAATGCTTCCCTATGCTTTACCACACCTCTCTGTGCTTTACAATGCCTCCCTATGCTTTACCAGACCTCTCTGTGCTTTACAATGCTTCCCTATGCTTTACCAGACCTCTCTGTGCTTTACAATGCTTCCCTATGCTTTACCAGACCTCTCTGTGCTTTACAATGCTTCCCTATGCTTTACCAGACCTCTCTGTGCTTCCCTATGCTTTACAGTGCTTCCCTATGCTTTACCATTCCTCTCTGCTTTACAATGCTTCCCTATGCTTTACCAGACCTCTCTATGCTTTACAATGCTTCCCAATGCTTTACCAGACCGCTCTGTGCTTTACAATGCTTCCCTATGCTTTACCAGACCTCTCTGTGCTTCCCTATGCTTTACAGTGCTTCCCTATGCTTTACCATTCCTCTCTGCTTTACAATGCTTCCCTATGCTTTACCAGACCTCTCTGTGCTTTACAATGCTTCCCTATGCTTTACCAGACCTCTCTGTGCTTTACAATGCTTCCCTATGCTTTACCATTCCTCTCTGCTTTACAATGCTTCCCTATGCTTTACCAGACCTCTCTGTGCTTTACAATGCTTCCCTATGCTTTACCAGACCTCTCTGTGCTTTACAATGCTTCCCTATGCTTTACCAGACCTCTCTGTGCTTTACAATGCTTCCCTATGCTTTACCAGACCTCTCTGTGCTTTACAATGCTTCCCTATGCTTTACCAGACCTCTTTCTCTAACCTTCCCCTCTCTCTATTTCTTTCTTTCTCATTCTCATTTGAGTGTTTAATACTAAATAAGAAAAATTCAGTTAATCACTTTTTTATTATTTAATCACATTACTAAAATCTGAAAAAAATAAACAGAACAAAAATTTATTGAAATCAAAGAACAAAAACACACACACAATAAAGCAAACTTAAGTTCACTTTTTTAAAAACTGTTACAGCACTGACTATTGGATGCCATTTTTAAAATATATACAAAACATAACAATTCTTAAAAAAGAAATTAAATACAGTTACTTCCTATGAAATCCATTCATTGCTAAAAACAAATAATTCACCTTGTTTTGCTCTGCAGGTTTCGCCGTTTTACCCCCTAACTTTCATGCAAAGTTGTGTCAGATTGAACATTCCCTTCACCCGAGGAGTGGAGAGGACAGACAGGGAGTTCAATACAAAGGGTTTCTTACAACACAAAACAGTCTAGTTCAGCTGGCAGATTGTTACAGAGGAACCAGAACGAAGCCAAAACCCAGGATAGAGCGGCTCAGTGAATGTGGTTTGGAATCTGTGCAGGAGGGTCATTGTGTCAGAGACGCCATAAAAGGACAGCGTGCCGGCATTAAAGTCCAGATACACTCCTATTCTGGGGGAGCGGGGGGCAGTTATTGCAGTTTGATTGTTATTGTGCCAGGCAGTGTAACTGGAATCAGAGCAGATCAAACTCCAGGACTTGTCATTGAATCCAAGGATACAGGAATGATCCTCTCCTTTCCTGCTGATTCCTTTATATGTGACTCCTATATAAGCCCCTCCCCCACTCCACTCAATCTCCCAGTAACAGCGAGTCCCAGACAAACCCTCTCTGCAAAGCACTTGGGGCCAGATATCAAATCTCTCTGAGTGATCAGGATATCTCTGGGTCTCTCTCCTCCATGTCACCTTTCTGTTCCCTTCAAACAGACAGAGGATTCTATTCGCTGTGTTGGGGTCCAGTGTGAGCTGACAGGAATCTGATTGAAGAGAAGAGGACGGGTAGAGGAGAGACGGTTAGAAAAGTCAAATCACTGAGAAAATCAACAGTCATTGTCTGCTGCATCCTCACATCCTGTTTATGGAAGGTGTGTGTGTTGTTTTAATTATTTTTTTTAATACATTTTGACCACTTTTTTAAACTTTTAAATTGCATTCCCTGCCTCAAGATGGCTTCCCGCGGACCGGCATGGACCTCTCAGAACTACATTTCCCATCATCCTCCTGCTCACTGGTAATTCCATCTCAATTACATATGTGAGCAGGAGGATGATGGGAAATGTAGTTCTGAGAGGTCCATGCGGGTACATGTGAAGCCATCTATAAGTATAAAAAAGTGGTCAAAATGTAATAAAAATAAAAATAATTAAAACAATACACACACCTCACGTAAACAGCTGTAGCAACACATGGGAACATGCAACACAATAAAATACAAAGGACCTTATGAACCCTTTAAACCCTCTTGCTGTTTGATTGTTTTGTTCATTATAATTCCTCGATCTCATCAAACTTCTTCAATTGGAACCAATCAAATGCAGCTCTGCATACAATTACAGTTCACTTAATGTTCCTACAGGGTATGTGTTGCCATTTTACCCACTCAGACCCCTTGCTTACTAAATATCTTCAATAGAATATCATCCACTCTTCAAATATCTGTCTAATATTTTAATGAGCAATCCATCCCACAAGTGCAGTGATACTGCAATATACATTTACTACCAGCACAGGATGACTGGGAGGGATAGCTGTTCATTTTACCCCACAACTGGTTTCACATGCATTGTACATGTATTAAAAGATGGGATGATTGTCTATTCAGGGATACCAAGATATTTAGGGAGAGAAAGGTCTGAGTGGAAACACAGGCAACAAATGCCCCTCCCCCAGTCATTCTGCATGTATTCATCTGAACCAATACTTGTTGGAGAGGAGTGTAGATTAATGGCTTCACAATTACTAATAAATAATAATAATTGCTGCCCTCAAGCTCCACCCCTCCATGTTCTGTAGTGTTAGCTCTTCTCACAATGGAGTGACACATCTTTCTATCAAATGTTTCAGTGAAAACAGACTTACATTTTAAAAACTCAGCTCTGTTCCTTGGCTCTGGAGCCTGCAGACTGTAAACTGCAACTTCATTCACTGGGTGGAAAAAAAGAGAGAGAAATAGAATTGAAACATGTGGATTAATACACAACACACACAAGACTCCAAACAGCAATCTGAAAAGAAACAAGGCTTATTCACGGCATTTCAGGATGTAAAAATCCGTACTTCAAGATGTTCATGATTACAATGAATATGTATTCCTTCTGTATCAGAGCAGCAGCCAAAGTCAATGTGAACACGTCTGCCACTGCACTGGAGTCTTGTGTTCCTTCCTCTCCATCACATATCTTTACCCAACAGTACGGTGTCCATATTAGGACACCCTTGTGCATCAAACATACAACAGTCACTGTCTGCTCCATCCTCACATCACTTCCTCCTCTCTGCTTCATCAGTCCGTTCCATTATCCATTCTCCCTCCTACCACCTCCCTGCTCCCTCCTGCATGCACCCTTCTCCCTCCAGTCTCCTTCATCACTCCCTGCTCCCTTCTCCCTGGTCCCTTCTCCCTGCTCCCTCCTCCATGTTGCCTCCTCCCACTTATGTGCTCCCTCCTCCTTGCTCACTCTTTCATGCTCCCTCCTCCCTGCTGTCTCTTCCAGTCTTCATGCTCCCTTCTCTCTGCTCCCTCATCCCTGTTGCCTCTTTTCTGTCTCCTCCCTGATCTCTCCTTCATGCTCCCTCCTCTCTCTTCCACCCTCTCCTCCATGCTCCCTGCTTAATTCTCTCTTCTCCATCCATGCTCCCTCTCCAATGCTCCCTGCTCTGCCCTCCTTGCTCCCTCCTCCATGCTGCCTCCTCACTCCTTCCTCCTCTCTGCTGCCTCCTCCCTTATCAATACTACATTATTTATATAGCCAGCAATCTGCAAGAGATCTTTATTAATGTCTTGCAAGTCCTGTCCCTCCTCAAGCCAGGGTCTATTTTAGAAATCTCTACCAAAGGAAACTATTTCACACCAACCTGTTTTGGTTATTAATTCCCCCTTGCAGAAGTCCTCAATATGGTCTTTAAGTTCAGATACAGCTTTCCTCACAGCCCCAAAAGAGATGTCTGTATTGACAGTAACGCTGGGTAAGTCTCCAGCTTCAGGAGGGGCACAGAGAGACTGGAAATTCTACAACAGGAAAGTGGAGAAAAGGAGTTTTCAGTGAAACAGAATGGGGTCCAAAACATTCCTGGGGAAAAGCAAGGATTCATTCAATTGGAGAGGTCTGTCTGAAACCGTCCCAGTTATGGACTTGAGATTTTCTAACAAGCAGTGATGTTACCTGTAGAAAATGGATGTGATCCTCTGTCTCTGAAAGCTGTTTCAGCTCAGTGTTTCTCCTCCTTAGCTCAGCAATCTCCTGCTCCAGTTTCTTCATGCGTCCTTCAGCCTGATTCACTGCAGCCTTCTCGTTAGCTCCAATCAGCTCAATAACCTCAGTGTGGATCTTCTCAATGGATCGGATCAGCTCAGTAAAGATCTTCTCACTTTCCTTTATTTCTATGCATGCAGATCTCTGAGTGAAAGAACACAGTAGAGGAGACATGGTTAGAATTGATATCAAAAACACATCAGACATAAACTTCTGCAGATGTGTTCCAGTCCACCTGTTAATAATAATAATAATAATAATAATAATAATAATAATAATAATAATAATAATAATTTCCCCCTCTTGTCAATACCCACTTTCAGTGACTCCACAGCCTGTTTCAGCTCTTCAATTTCTTTCAGTCTCTCCTGGATTCTCTGTTGTATTTCTGTCTGTGTCTCTCCCAGCTGCTTCTGTGTAGAAACACAGTGACACAGTGACATTTCTGATGGGGCATTGAGTGATATCCTGTCACACCCATCACAGGCCTGTTTAAGTATGCTATTGAAACTGACAGAATCATTTAGTTTATATATATTTTCTATTTTCTTGTACCCCTTACCTCTTTACAATGTTTGCAATAATTCTCAGTTGTTCTTGAATATATTTTGCTCTTCAGTTCCAGTTGCACGACATAGACATCTGTAGCACAGGCTAGATCAGACAACATGTGTGTATAGTAGTAAGATACAACACCATCTAGTGCACAGCTGCCAGCAATACAAAAGGACACTTGATCCACAGTAGCTGTCCACTAGATGGTACTGTTTCATACTAGTAACAGTGAATGATGGCTGATCTAGCATGTGTTACATGTTTGTTTTGTGAAGCACCTAGGAAACTGTATATTTAGAGCTTCTGATTTCTGGTTTTATCTGATAAACACAGATAAAACAGCTCTGATACAAAACAATGAAATCAGTGTATACCCAATAAACACCAGAAAAACACTGGACATGGTTTCTCAATTCACGTTGACTTCATCCCTTTCCATGTGAAAAAATACAATAAAATAACCTAAAACCTAAGAAGAAAAACAAAAAATAAATAAATAAAAAAACAACCTTTCCCAGCGCAGTCGGGCAATGAACCTCCTTCCTGACTTGAATCTATCATTGATTCATTCTGAATACTTTAAACTGAGTGGCAGCACATTCCTGCATTTCTATTGGAGGATTGCACACACTTGTGAGATTTAAAACGAGATTACAATTAGAAACGGAGGGTTGTTCTTGCTCGTGGGATTTAAAGCTATATTACAGTTCAATAGGGAGGATTCACACACTCGTGGGATTTAAAAAAGAATTGCAAATTGTGAAGAAATGTAAAAAAGACCTAAAAACACAGAAACCCCGAGTTCATTTTAAAATATCAATAAATCATTTAATATAAATGATACAGACATCACAATAAGTGTGTTCCCCTGTATATTTCCATGTTGACAAAATACGTTAATTGTCATTAAACTCGGGTGTCCTGTAATATACATATGTGTGGATAAAAGTGCCTGGGGTCTGCAAAGAAAAAAAAACACGTTTATGGTGACTTGTTTCTCTTACTGTATGACAGGGATTTACTTTTTCTACATTTCACATAAGAGTCTCAATTAATCTTGGTCATTTTTTTGTTTTTTAAATTAGGTGCTTGGCTTTGCTGGGAATGTCATTTTTAAACAGTGTTACCAATTAAACTATAATATCTTAAACAATGAAACTGATCTATGATTTTATTAAGTCACAAGATACATATAAAAACACTAGGAATATAAATCATGCTAATTTTACACTACACATTCCAATGCACCACAAAACAGCTGAACAAATCCTTCTTACCCTGTGAGGCAGGGCTGAGGTCCTGCACGTGTAAACAGTGTGTTTTTGTTTGATTGTAAATAATGTTTTTGCCAATCAAGTGTGTGCTAGATATGGCAGGGCATATTCAAATCCAGGATTTTAATCCCACTCAAGTCTAGAGAGGAGATGTCAGGGAGACTGTTCCTGGAGCGGGACCTCCTTTCTTGTTTGGTCATCTTTTATTTTCTAGTTGTTTTCGAGCAGTGTTTTGTTTTGAATGTTTTGTGTTTTTTGAATCAAAGAAAACCTCCTGTGTCTCTCCTGTCAATCAGCGATAGCCACACCCATAACAACACCCCTGTTACACCCTGAAATACATTGTAGTACATCATAGTTTAGATAGAGCAATTAAAAAACTAGGGCTCTTTAAATAGCTCTTAATATACAATTAAAATCTGATCTGATGTGAAACTGTATAACCTAGTAAACAGACATGTTAAATATCCCTGGGAATTCTTATCTTCTAGGATAGCTACAAGGAAATGGTTCAAACCCTTACCTGTTTCACACTCCTTTCTGCCTCAGCTGAGACTGTATCATGGCTCTTGTGTTCCTTGTCTGCACACTGCCAGCAAATACACGTCTGATCAGTTCTGCAGAACCCCTCCAAAACCTTCTGGTGTTCAGCACAAAGCTTCTGCTCCAGATTTCCAATTGCATTGATCAGCTTGTGCCTCTTGAAAGCAGCCCCCTCATAGTGTGGCTTGACGTGTGTTTCACAGTAAGAGGCCAGGCACGTCAAACAGGATTTCACAGCTTTGAACTTTCTCCCAGTGCAGAAATCACACGGCACATCTCCAGGTCCAGCATAACTTTGAGCAGGAGGAGGATTGAGTCCTGTCTTCTTTAATTTCTCCACAACTTCAGCCAGCATGGTGTTTCTGCCCAGAACAGGCCTCGGGGTAAAGGTCTTTCTGCACTGGGGGCAGCTGTAGACACCTGTATGATCAGTCTGATCCCAGCAGTTCTTAATACACCCCATACAGTAACTGTGTCCACATGGAATAGTGACTGGGTCCTTCAATATCTCCAGACACACTGAACAGCTAAACTGGTCATGCGCTACCAGAATATTCGCTTCTGCCATTTCTGCTGCAGTGAGACTGAGAGACTGACGATTTCACAAGAAACGAAACTTCACTGCGCTGATTTCCTGGAGTTGTGTAAAGCTCTGAGAGGCGGGGTTTGGGACTGAGGCCAGGTTTAGACAAGCAGGGGGAGCAGAAACTGCCGAATCAGATATTCTATGAAACTGTTTCTAAATCCCCCAACAAATATTACAATGTTAAGATTAGGAATGAAGCAACTGATATTAACAACTGTTTAATATCAGGGCTGAAGAGTCTGACTTTGTGTTTTAGCCCCAGATCTATAACATGTAAAATTAAGGAATGTTCTGTTACACGTATATTTGTGATGACGGTTTGAACGGCATCTCGTTACTTTAGTAACGCCTTACTGTAATAATAATTACTTTAGTCAATAACGAGGTATTATAACGCGTTTAGCTTTTAATGGCAGTAATAACATTACAGTTACTTTCCAAACAATAAACGCGCTTGCCTCGTTCTCTTGTCTCTGCTGCGCAGCTGCATCGGTTGTCTTTTCTTGTTTTAAAGCCAGTATATTTCAGTGCGGTTATAACCGTAAACGTGACGCGCTCTTTATTATTTATTTATTTGATTTTTAATTCTTTATTTAGGAAGGCCATGTGAGCTACAAGTAGCTCGTTTACAAAGCCGTGCTAGAAATAACAGCAGCAGGTTACAGGTTTCAAAAATAAAAATAATATAAACGCATAATGACAAGACAATACACAAAGTACACCTCAGATTTACACAGCACACACACAAGCCTGTTTAAGCACTAGAACGACAGGGTTTGTTTTTTTAATTCCCACAGGAGATGTCAGGTCTCAGTCCTGCGGGTAACAGCTTCCAGTCTGTAGCAGCAGAACAAAACGAAAGACTTTCTTCCCGCAGCACTGTTTCCAGACGGTATATTAAAGTATTGTGTGTCTCAGACATTACGATAGGCTGTATTTACAGGGAAACTCAGAAACAAGCTGTTTAAATAAACTGGTAATGTGTTGTGTGCCCCTTTAAAGAGAATCCGATTCCAGTGATAATTCCTTGTGTTAGCAGGCGATCGCAAGTTTAATGTAGAATACGCGCTGCAGTGATGCGCTAGCGGAGTACACGGGAGCACACAGATACACATCCTGTTACACATTGTATCGATCTTCTTCAGCGATTCCTCACTAGCAGACCCGCACATCACATCATTATAGTCTAGAATAGGGAACACAAGTAACTCATTTAAACCTTGCTGTAAAGCTTACACAGTGGCGCTGACCACACAATCCTCCAAGCTTCCTTCCAATTTTACTACATACATCTTTAATGGGTTTATCAAATTGAAGAGTTGTGTCAATATAAACCCCGAGATATTTAAAAGTGTCGGCTCTCTCCAATGCTGAGGTATTACAAGTAACAAGAGAATAAAAAATTCTAAAAGGATCCACATGTTCCTAATGTTATAAATATTTTTAGTTCCCGGGGTAGAATCTTAATGGTTCATATTGATATAGCGCGGATATTAAAAACAACGCATCCAATTCTCTGCATGCTGCCACATCAGACCTTCACACAGCGAGGTGTGAAAGATTAAACACAAAGAAAATATCAATGAAAGAATTTAAAATCAGTCAAATATAAATGTAGCCCACAAACAACAAACACTTCAGTTCTTGTCCTGTCCCTGTATATTTAGAGATTCACAAACCCCATTAAACACGTATTTGTCTGCTGATTGCTCTCATTCAAAATGATACGTCATTTTGGAGTTGAGATTAAAAACGATTACATCTGGAAAATAATTAAGGAAGATCAAAATAATTAATTAATCAATAAAACAATGTTTCTTCAAAATTAGCCTACAGAAATACATTACGGGTTACAGTTATGGTTTGGCTGAATGAGTGTGTGTGTGTGTGTGCGTGCGTGTGTGTGTGTGTGTGTGTGTGTGTGTGTGTGCGTGTGTGTGTGTGTCAGTGTGTGTGTGTGTGTGTGCGTGCGTGCGTGCGTGCGTGCGTGTGTGTGTGTGTGTGTGTGTGTTTGAAACGATCCATATCATTATTTATTAGATTTACTGTTCAGTTCCTTAGTTGTGAAATGATCACGTGATAGGGGTGTAAGGATTAGTGAAATGCACCTGAGCTGCGTGATGACGTATTTAAGAGCTGCGCACGCAATCGCACAGCGAGGGAGGTGCAGTGGAGCGAATGATACAGGAGACTCCGCGCTGCACACATACCCTCTTAGGATGGGACCAGCAAGTTAAAATGGTTATAAGGTTTTATTCGAAAATGTGAACGTTTTTCGTTTGATTTTCCTTCTAAAATCTTTAAGAGTTTTGGTGGTATGATTATTTATTAAGATGTGATTTTGAGATTTCTAAACTGCCCATTAAATTATCTGCATTTCATCAGCAAGTCCTCCGTTATTGGAAACTAATACATAAACACATAACTTCACTGCGCATACTACTCCAAACTGGAACAATACATGTATCCTAATTAAGAGAAAATCCTTCTTTTACAGAGAATGGGTGGAGAAAGGTGTCTGGTCTAGTCAACATTTAATGGATGATCATGGAAATATTCTATTGTATAACGATTTCATTCAAAAATAGGATCTTGTTTGCACCAATAGACAATATTCTACAGTGGTTAAAGCAATTCCACAAGCAGTGATTATTTTAGTTAAAGGGATGTTGACTTATTCTGCTGCAGTAGCACACATGTTTTCATTAGTTATAGATGGATGTGATTTCCGAGATAAAAAATGTAAAAACACATTCTTAAGAACTACTCTTTACTGCAGAGTGTTTCCCTTCACCTTTGAAAAGGAAATGCATGTTACAAGACTTCACTAGATGTTCTATAGTCACAATAAGAACCAGATCCCTTTCTTTACCTTCATCATCTAAAGATAAAGAAGATCATCTCAAAACAGTGAATGACATTTACCCCTGTAATGATTTCTGAAGACGGAGATTTAACTTTGACTTCAACCATTGTGTGTTTTGTAACTCAGATATTGAAACGGCAGGCAGAACATCTTTCTTTTCACATGTCAACCTACTGACACCTTTTGGGATGCATTTCAGGACTGGATCACAAGTAATGATCTATTCATACCCACTTTAACGTTTAATAATATCAGGCTTGGGTTTCTAATGGAGGACAGGAAAGCTGAATGCATGTATAATAACTTGATCATTATAGCAACATATTTCATTCACAAAAGTCGTTTTTTTAAAACTACCCCCCTGTTTATTGTTTTCTTAAATGAGATAAAGTTATATAAACAATCTTTGAAATTGGCTGCATCCAAACAAGCCCTTGCTCTTTACAATAATCTCTATAATTTGACTCCTGAACAGACCATTCTGTGTATTTGTGTTTTTTTGTTATTTCATTTATTTTAATTGTACAAGTTTGCTCAGTCTGTTTATTGAAATAAATATTTATTTCTATATGTGAAGTATGCCTGTTTGTTATTTGAAAATGTCTGAATAATATATATATATATAAATCTGATACTGTAATGCAAACGCCGTAAAAACAAAAGAAACAAACAAAAAAATGTCGAGATAAGACAATAGCTGTCGGCTTTACGAAGCACTGGGGCAGACCTCGGACTATATAAAGAAGGATAGGACAATGATGTCACAAGTGGGCGGAGTTAGTAAACAGTGACGCATTTCTGGAGCCCGTAGAGCTCTTTCACAGCGGGCTCGCAATGCTTTTAACGTGTTCACTCTCGCCCTGGCAAAATGTTTCTTCACATAATCAAGCATTAATTCACATAAATAACAGTCAGTCTCTTTATAATGACGATATTTTGTATTGTTATTAAAAAATACCGGTAAATCCTGGCGCTGCAGCACAGCATCGCCGCAATGTATTCAGTACTGATTGGGCTCCACAAATGGCGCCTGTAATGGAGCACCGAACTGCATCACGGGATTGACCTGTCCTATCCTGCTTTATGCAGTACTAGGTGAGGACACAGAAAGTCTGACAGAGAGTTTATTGCAGTTTAACGAAGTTACGTAAAACACAGTCCCTCTGCAGCTCCCACTCAGCACAGGTAGAAATATTATGTTCATGTGAGTCCGCATTACAGTGTAAATGAAACGCATGTGTCGCGGGACAGACCCGGACTAGGCTTTAAATTCATAATACACGGGTTTTAAAGTGACGTTTGGCACAGATTGGAATATAGAAACATTACATTTTACTGGAAATTACAAATCTGTGCTCCCCTCGTTAATGATCGCGTTGCTATAGGTTTTGTGAATGGAGGCTGTTCTGCTGTGAGTATATCGGGGTGCTCTGTGCTCCCCTCGTTAATGATCGCGTTGCTATAGGTTTTGTGAATGGAGGCTGTTCTGCTGTGAGTATATCGGGGTGCTCTGTGCTCCCCTCGTTAATGATCGCGTTGCTATAGGTTTTGTGAATGGAGGCTGTTCTGCTGTGAGTATATCGGGGTGCTCTGTGCTCCCCTCGTTAATGATCACGTTGCTATAGGTTTTGTGAATGGATGCTGTTCTGCTGTGAGTATATCGGGGTGCTCTGTGCTCCCCTAGTTAATGATCGCGTTGCTATAGGTTTTGTGAATGGAGGCTGTTCTGCTGTGAGTATATCGGGGTGCTCTGTGCTCCCCTCGTTAATGATTTCAGTTGTGTTGCACAGTCGAAACACAGCTAACTGCGGAACGAGTGATTTAGGAGATAGAGACATGGAGATGACTTCAAGGAGGAGGAAACAAAGATGTCTCCACAGCTGCATGGGAACCTCAGCATTTCCCCGGTTCATTATTAATAGCGGGCTGTCAAGACTTGTCAGCGGGTCGAGCGAGGTGAGATAAAGACACACACACGATTATTTAAAGTCGTTCGTGACTCGCATGACTCTGAACAGGTCTGTGTTTTTCTCTCGTCATGAACCAGCTGCTGCCCAACCCAAGGAACTGCTTTGAAGACATTTACTTCCTGTGTCATGTGACCCGCAGCTCGCTTCAGCTACAGTGAAGAGGAGCGCTTGTGCGAGTCGATTTTATACTTCGTATTGTTGAGGATAGTGGATAATAAAACTATATCCATTATAATAATAATAATAATAATAATAATAATAATAATAATAATAATAACAACACACATAAATATAATACTAATAATCCCAGTTGAAAGTCAGCCGGTACGGCCCGGAACTGCGTACCGGCAAAACATCTTGTCAAGGTACTTCAGTATTTCAGCTTATCACAATGATAGGCTACATCATTTCTTCTTTGTATTTTCCGTCCTTTTCGCTTCTTCTTCTTCGTTGTTCGGTTATTATTGATGTTTAAGCAAAATAACTCGACGTCACGCAGGTTCCGGTCATGTGACTTATGATGTCAGAGTATGCTGACTGCCAAAGGGTCTTCCGCATACTTGTGAACATGGAGTCTTCAAAATAAGGGAGCTTTTGTAAAGTGATATTTTCTAAGACACAAGCATACAACTATTCCAGTCTAATTTGGTAAAACTATTATTATGTTAAATACATAAGAACATAAGAAAGTTTCCAAACGAGAAGAGGCCCCATTCGGCCCATCTTTGCTCATTTGGTTGTTAGTAGCTTATTGATCCCAGAATCTCATCAAGCAGCTTCTTGAAGGATCCCAGGGCGTCAGCTTCAACAACATTACTGGGGAGTTGGTTCCAGACCCTCACAATTCTGTGTGTAAAAAAGTGCCTCCTATTTTCTGTTCTGAATGCCCCTTTATCTAATCTCCATTTGTGACCCCTGGTCCTTGTTTCTTTACTGCACAATACTGTTATTTTGTTACTGCGTCAGTGACTTGGAGAAAAAGAACGTCTTGTTTAGTTTTTCAGGGCAAATCGGGTAACCCTAACGACATGAACAGTGCGAGAAACTCAAGCTCGAATATAAATTTGGTCAGACACCAAAATCCAAGCAGAACAACTGGACAAAACATACAAAAAGGTCATAGTTTTTTTTTCCTATTAAGTGCTTTTGTAACTGTTAGTATTAACCTGTATATTTAAAGTTCAAAATGAATAATTCAAAATGAAACATAATCTTAATTGATACAAAATTGTTTAAAATACAATGCTCCCATGGCACTCCATTAGCAACACAGACGTTTCCAAAAACGAACCCAGCATTTGAGTAACTGTGATAACAAGAAGCGGTCGGGATGATTTCAAACAGCATGAAAAGATAAGGGGCCGGTCTAAAGAAAGAGAAAGAAAAATGACATTTGAAGCACTGTACTCTTTAACAACGGACTTGTTTCAATTGTGTTGCAGAGGAGAAACACAGCTAACTGAGGAACAAGTGATTCAGTAGAGAGAGGCATGGACCCGACTCCAAGGAGAAGAAGAAGGAGTAAAGAGAATGACCCTCCTGATATGTCACAAGAGCCTGCCAGGTACTGAAAGTCTTTTCTTATTAGTTCACGGTGCGGCGGCATGCTGAATAATACCTTTACTAAGAAGCTGTTCAGGAATCCAAATCACTGAGCTGAGTCTCAAGCCCAGGGTTAGAGTCCAGACCTCTCTGTGCTTTACAATGCTTCCCTATGCTTTACCAGACCTCTCTGTGCTTTACAATGCTTCCCTATGCTTTACCACACCTCTCTGTGCTTTACAATGCTTCCCTATGCTTTACCAGACCTCTCTGTGCTCTACAATGCTTCCCCATGCTTTACCAGACCTCTCTGTGCTTTACAATGCTTCACCACACCTCTGTGCTTTACAATGCTTCCCTATGCTTTACCAGACCTCTCTGTGCTTTACAATGCTTCCCTATGCTTTACCAGACCTCTCTGTGCTTTACAATGCTTCCCTGTGCTTTACCATACCTCTTTCTTTCTCATTCCCCTTTCTCATTCTTATTTGAAAAAGCGTGTTAATGAGTATTAATAAATAAGAAAAAGTCGCAGTTAATCAAATTTATTGTATTAAATACTAAAATCTGAAAAAATAAACAGAACAAACATTTATGGAAATCAAAGAACAAAAACACACACAATACAATACAATACAATAATACAAACACACACAATAAAGCAAACTTAAGTTCACTTTTTTATAAACTGTTACAGCACTGACTATTGGATGCTATTTTTTAAAATATGCATAAAACTTAACAATTCTTTAAAAATAAATTAAATACAGTTATTTCGTATGAAATCCATTAGTTGCTAAAAACAAATAATTCACCTTGTTTCGCTCTGCAGGTGGCGCCGTTTTACCCCCTAACTTTCATCCAAAGTTGTGTCAGATTGAACATTCCCTTCACCCGAGGAGTGGAGAGGACAGACAGGGAGTTCAATACAAAGGGTTTCTTACAACACAAAACAGTCTAGTTCAGCTGGCAGATTGTTACAGAGGAATCATAATAAAGCCCAAACCCAGGATAGAGCGGCTCAGTGAATGTGGTTTGGAATCTGTGCAGGAGGGTCATTGTGTCAGAGACGCCATAAAAGGACAGCGTGCCGGCATTAAAGTCCAGATACACTCCTATTCTGGGGGAGCGGGGGGCAGTTATTGCTGTGTGTTTCTTATTGTGCAGGGCAGTGTAACTGGATCCAGAGCAGTCCAAACTCCAGGACTTGTCATTGAATCCAAGGATACAGGAACGATCCCCTCCTTTCCTGCTGATTCCTTTATATGTGACTCCTATAGAAGCCCATCCCCCACTGCACTCAATCTCCCAGTAACAGCGAGTCACAGACAATCCCTCTCTGCAAAGCACTTGGGCCCAGCTCTCAAATCTCTCTGGGTGACGAGGATATCTCTGGGTCTCTCCCCTCAGTGTCACCTTTCTGTTCCCTTCAGACAGACAGAGGATTCTATTCGCTGTGTTGGGGTCCAGTGTGAGCTGACAGGAATCTGATTGAAGAGAAGAGGACGTGTAGAGGAGAGACGGTTTGAAAAGTCAAATCACTGAGAAAATCAACAGTCATTGTCTGTTGCTTCCTCAAATCCTGTTTATGGAAGGTGTGTGTATTGTTTTAATTTTTTAAAATACATTTTGACCACTTTTTTTAAACTTTTAAATTGAATTCCCTACCTCAAGATGGCTTCCCGCGACGTGGCATGGACCCCTCAGAACTACATTTCCCATCATCCTCCTGCTCACTGGTAATTCCATCTCAATTACATATGTGAGCAGGAGGATGATGGGAAATGTAGTTCTAAGAGGCCCATGCAGTTACATGTGAAGCCATCTGTAACAGGGAGAGATCTGGACTGGCCGTCTGACGCATGCACTATGCTGCAGGAAGGGGGCGGCAGTCCCGTGGGATCTGCCTGCCAGTCATGGCGGTGACACGGAGAGGTGGGGAAGAGGATGTGTGCGCTTTCCCTCTCTCTGAGTGGCTGGGAGGTGGGCTTTAATGGGATTGCTGAACCTATAAATATTAATACTCTGCTGTTTCCTCAGATCTGCCCCTTTAGACCAGAACGACGAGCAAAGCAGTCTCGTTTGACTACTGAGGAAAAGAAAGAAAGAAAAGAAAGAAAAATTAAAGAAATTAATTTTAAAGAAAGAGAGAGAAAAATGGGGAATCGTTGGGCAGTCCCTATATTGTTGTGCAGTGAGCTGGGGAACAGCACAGAGTAGGACGGAGGCCCGGGTCGTACGGGTAGCGGCGACTGGGGAGATTCACGCTGTGAAGTGCAGCACATTTATTTTGTAGTTTTTCATTACTGTGTTTTATTTTCCCTGTTTCTTTTTGCCTTTTTTGTTTTTCATTATTTGTGAGCACCCGCGAGTGCCCTGAACTGTACCTGAGTACCCTGCCGTGGTATTCCCCGTAGGTTCTGGATACCATAGTTGGTAGTCAGACCACGGACCACAGCGCCCTCTACGGGCTCAAAGAAATCAGTGCAAATCACAGGAGTAAAAATAAAACCGAGCATCTGTGTGGTGTTTCAACTACAATTTCTGTCTCCCAGATCAAAATACACCCTTCCACACCATCTATAAGTATAAAAAAGTGGTCAAAATGTAAAGAAAAAATAAAAATAATTAAAACAATACACACACCTTCCATAAACAGTTGTAGCAACACATGGGAACATGTAACACAAGAAAATAAAAAGGTCCTTATGAACCCTTTGAACCCTCTTGCTGTTTGATTGTTTTGTTCATTATAATTCCTCGATCTTATCAAACTTCTTCAATTGGAACTAATCAAATGCAGCTCTGCATACAATTAGTCAGACCCCTTGCTTACTAAATATCTTCAATAGAATATCATCCACTCTTCAAATATCTGTCTAGTATTTTAATGAACAATCCATCCCACAAGTGCAGTGATACTGCAATATACATTTACTACCAGCACAGGATGACTGGGAGGGATAGCTGTTCATTTTACCCCACAACTGGTTTCACATGCATTGTACATGTATTAAAAGATGGGATGATTATCTATTCAGGGATACCAAGATATTTACGGAGAGAAAGGTCTGAGTGGAAAAACAGGCAACAAATGCCCCTCCCCCAGTCATTCTGCATGTATTCATCTGAACCAATACTTGTTGGAGAGGAGTGTAGATTAATGGCTTCACAATTATTAATAAATAATAATAATTGCTGCCCTCAAGCTCCACCCCTTCCTGTTCTGTAGTGTTAGCTCTTCTCACATCTTTCAATCAGATGTTTCAGTGCAAACAGACTTACATTTTAAAAACTCAGCTCTGTTCCTTGGCTCTGGAGCCTGCAGACTGTAAACTGCAACTTCATTCACTGGGCAGAAAAAAAGAGAGAGAAACAGAATTGAAACATGTGGATTAATACACAACACACACAAGACTCCAAACAGCAATCTGCCATGCTCTTAATCTTTAAACACAAAGTGCATCTGTTCAGTTTATCAGTGTAGCAACGGACCCAGCTAACTCCACCCTCATCAGGAATCTTTCACACAAGAACTAATCTAATACATCTCCAGCCACTCTTTTAATGAAGCATTAGGTCCTTCCAAAAAGGGAGAATGTCTCTGGAGATTAAATGCTTTACTGGAAGAAAAGCCTTACCTGTTAAATGTCTGTCACTGCTCCTAGACCCCAGGGTACAAACTGCTGTTTCATTCACTAAATAAAATACAGAAAACTGTTTTAAACCAAAGACTTTACTGTAGAGGATTTGGAATACAAACATGACCTCCAATTCCTAGAAATCTTTGATAAGAAAGTTCAGGGCTATAAGTTAGCATCCTATATGGCATGAATGTGTTGTTTAATGTGTGAATCCCTCTGTCTGTGTTTGAATGCTATTGTGTTGTTTTCTCATGTAATATCTTTAGAAACTCTCTTCCTTCCTGCTATCATCACTCTGGATGTAACTGTAAATGAGTTGGGACGTTTCAACCTGGGGAAATCATTTGAAATAAAACATCTCCTTCTACCCTCCTCCCTTCTCATTCTTCCCTGCTGCCTCCCTCCTCCCTGCTGCAATATTCATATAGTCAACAATCTGCAAGAGGTCATTATTAATGTCTTGCAAGTCCTGCCCCTCCTCAAGCCATGGTCTATTTGAGAAATCTCTACCAAAGGAATCTATTTCACACCAACCTGTTTTTGTGATTTTGACTAGTTCCCCCTTGCAGAAGTCCTCAATATGGTCTTTTAGTTTAGATACAGCTTTCCTCACAGCCCCCAAAGAGATGCCTGTATTGACAGTAACGCTGGGTAAGTCTCCAGCTTTAGGAGGGGCACAGAGAGACTGGAAATTCTACAACAGGAAAGTGGAGAAAAGGAGTTTTCAGTGAAACAGAATGGGGTCCAAAACATTCCTGTTGAAAAGCAAGGATTCATTCAATTGGAGAGGTCTGTCTGAAACCGTCCCAGTTATGTACTTGAGATTTTCTAACAAGCAGTGATGTTACCTGTAGAAAATGGATGTGATCCTCTGTCTCTGAAAGCTGTTTCAACTCAGCGTTTCTCCTCCTTAGCTCAGCAATCTCCTGCTCCAGTTTCTTGATGCGTCCTTCAGCCTGATTCACTGCAGCCTTCTCGTTAGCTCCAATCAGCTGAATAACCTCAGTGCGGATCTTCTCAATGGATCGAATCAGCTCAGTAAAGTTCTTCTCACTTTCCTTTATTTCTATGCATGCAGATCTCTGAGAGAAAGAACACAGTAGAGGAGACATGGTTAGAATTTATATCAAAAACACTTCAGGCAGACAGTAAACTTCTGTAAATGTTTTCCAGTCCATCTGTTAATAATAATAATAATAATAATAATAATAATAATAATAATAATAATAATAATAATAATAATAATAACCCCCTCTTGTCAATACCCACTTTTAGTGACTTCACAGTCTGTTTCAGATCTTCCACATCTTTCAGTCTCTCCTGGATTCTCTGTTGTAGTTCTGTCTGTGTCTCTCCCAGCTGCTTCTGTGTAGAAACACAGTGACACAGTGACATTTCTGATGGGGCATTGAGTGATATCCTGTCACACCCAACACGGACCTGTTTAAGTATGCTATTGAAACTGACGGAATCATTTTACTTCAAATATAATTTCTATTTTCTTCTCCCCTTACCTCTTTACAATGTGTGCAATAATTCTGAGTCAAATATATATTGTCTTCAGTTCTAGTTGCACGCCATAGACATCTGTAGCACAGGCTAGATCAGACAACATGTGTGTATAGTAGTAAGATACAACACCATCTAGTGCACAGCTGCTAGCAATACAAAAGGACACTTGATCCACAGTAGCTGTCCACTAGATGGTACTGTTTCATACTAGTAACAGTGAATGATGGCTGATCTAGCATGTGTTACATGTTTGTTAAGTCAAGCACCTAGGAAACTGAAGCAGCTTTCTCTTTAATGGATATTAGGGCTTCTGATTTCTGGTTTTATCTGATAAACTCAGATAAAACATCCCTGATACAAAACAATGAAATCAGTGTATACCCAATAAACACCAGAAAAAAAACACTGGACATGGTTATTCAATTCACATTGACTTTACCCCTTTCCATGTGAAAAAATACAATAAAATAACCCAAAACAGAACAAACATTTCTCATAGCAGTCAATGTCCCTCCTTCCTGACTTGAATCTATCATTGATTCATTCTGAATACTTTAAACTGAATGGCAGCACATTCCTGCATTTCTATTGGAGGATTGCACACGCTGGTGAGATTTAAAACGAGATTACAATTAGAAACGGAGGGTTGCTCTTGCTCGTGGGATTTAAAGCTATATTACAGTTCAATAGGGAGGATTCACACACTCGTGGAATTTAAAACAGAATTGATAATTTTGAAGAAATGTAAAAAATGCCTAAATACACAAAATCCCCAGAAGAATGAGCCCGTGAGCAGAAGGACTTCACTGTGGAAGAGAGCAAAGGAAAGAGGGGACTAGTAGGGTGAGTGAAAGAAATTGTAGATTTCAATAAACAAATTCAAAATAGGTTATTATATTTCGTTTTTAACTAACTTAAACATATCTGTTTTAATCATGTAAAAATGTGTTTTAACACACCAAATTCAGCTACTGTTTCTGCCTGGTGGCCATCTTGGATTTGAGTTATGCCCTCTACTGACTTTGAGCCTTCATAATTAAAATAAAGAAAATATTTCTACAAAAAGATTAACACTAGCAATAAAAAAAATCTTCTCAGCTAGATGGTGGTTATAAATTCAAAGATCAAACATTTTAAGTGTACAAGCAAGCCTCCCAAAAACACACCTCTCACTGTGGGCAGACTGGCAAGAATGGCATGGCACGGGTACAGCAGCTCTGCCAGTGCAGATAGATGTGTATGTGTCACTTTTAAAGGCACGGGCACAGCAGCTCTACCAGTGCAGATAAATGCGTATGTGTCACTTTTAAAGGCATGGGCACAGCAGCTCTCCCAGTGCAGATAGATGCGTATGTGTCACTTTTAAAGGCACGGGCACAGCAGCTCTGCCAGTGCAGATAAATGCGTATGTGTCACTTTTAAAGGCACGGGCACAGCAGCTCTGCCAGTGCAGATAGATGTGTATGTGTCACTTTTAAAGGCATGGGTTTTGTTTATTATATATCAAAACACAATTATGAAAGTCTTGTTTTAAATGTAATGTATTAGTTTATTAAGAAGATATTATGATCCCTGAGCTGCAATCATTGTTACAATATATTAAAAAGGCCCTGCATCATAGAGGCAGCACTGGGTGAAGCTCGCTCCGTCCTCCGGCTGCAGAACCAATTTTCCAAGCGAGGATCATATTTCCACCACATCACTACAAACACAAGCATGGCTGGCTCTTGGTTTAATGAAATTAATAAACACAGAGAAACAGAAGCCCTGAGTATATTAAATATCATATTAATCTTGTATATTGAATATCATATTAATCTTGTATATTGTATATCATATTAATCTTGTATATTGAATATCATATTAATCTTGTATATTGTAAATCATATTAATCTTGTATATTGTATATCATATTAATCTTGTATATTGAATATCATATTAATCTTGTATATTGTATATCATATTAATCTTGTATGTTGTATATCATATTAATCTTGTATATTGTATATCATATTAATCTTGTTTTTTGCTTTTTAATTAGGTACTTGACTTTGCTGTGTTTTTGTTTGATTGTAAATAATGGTTTTGATAATCAAGTTTGTGCTAGATATGGCAGGGTATATTCAAATCCGGTGTGGAATGCAACCACGTGCTAATTGATTAATTGATTATCTCTTAGTCCTGGCCACATGCCTTTAAAAAGGGTCTGAAATGCCAGTTTCTTGGTTCTACAAGCAGGGATACAGACTGTCTGGGAAGGAGAGTGTTGCTGTAGGATCCTCACGACTGCGTGTGTTAACCAGGGTGAGAAAAACACAAGAGGAAAAATGTATCTCGGATCACTGTGTGAGTTAACCAGGATCGCTAGCACTGGAAGGAACAGGGAACAAGTTTAGAGGATTTTAATCCCACCCAAGTCTAGAGAGGAGGTGTCAGGGAGACTGTTCCTGGAGCGGGACCTCCTTTCTTGTTTGGTCAACTTTATTTTCTAGTTGTTTTCGTGCAGTGTTTTCTTTTGTGTTTTTGTATCAAAGAAAACCTCCTGTGTCTCTCCTGTCAATCAGCGATAGCCACACCTGTAATAATGCCCCTGTTACACCCTGAAATACATTGTAGTACATCATAGTTTAGATAGAGCAATTAAAAAACTATAGCTCTTTAAATAGCTCTTAATATTCAATTAAAATCTGATCTAATGTGAAACTGTATAACCTAGTAAACAGTTAAATATCCCTGGGAATTCTTATCTTCTAGGATAGCTACAAGGAAATGGTTCAAACCCTTACCTGTTTCACACTCCTTTCTGCCTCAGCTGAGACTGTATCATGGCTCCTGTGTTCATCTTGTGTACACAACAAGCAAATACACGTCTGATCGGTTCTACAGAAGACCTCCAAAACCCTTTGGTGTTGAGCACAAAGCTTCTGCTCCAGATTTCCAATTGCATTGATCAGCTTGTGCCTCTTTAATGGAGTAACCTCACTGTGTGGCTTGACGTGTGTTTCACAGTAAGAGGCCAGGCACGTCAAACAGGATTTCACAGCTTTGAACTTTCTCCCAGTGCAGAAATCACACGGCACATCTCCAGGTCCAGCATAACTTTTAGCAGGACAAGGATTGAGTCCTGTCTTCTTTAATTTCGCCACAACTTCAGCCAGCATGGTGTTTCTGCCCAGATCAGGCCTTGGGGTAAAGGTCTTTCTGCACTGGGGGCAGCTGTAGACACCTGTATGATCAGTCTGATCCCAGCAGTTCTTAATACACCCCATACAGTAACTGTGTCCACATGGAATAGTGACTGGGTCCTTCAATAGCTCCAGACACACTGAACAGCTAAACTGATCCTCTGTCCACAAGTTTGAAGCCATTCTTGCTGCAGCGAGACAGAGAGACTGACGATTTCACAAGAAACGAAACTTACCTGTGCTGATTTCCTGGAATTGTGTAAAGCTCTAAGAGGCGGAGTTTTGGACTGAGGCCAGGTTTAGACAAGCAGGCTGAGCAGAAACTGCTGAATCAGTGTGAGAGGGGCGGAGAGGAGAGAGTTGTGAGTGAGACTGTCACAGTAACTCTTCATCTCTCTTTTTTCTATCCAGCCCCTCAATAAATAATGAAAGATTCACTTATGTATGGGTTTGAACCAACAAAGTTCACAAGTGAAGTGAGGGTTTGACATTAGTGACTGAACTGCCCTCTCCCTAAGAGAAAGGGTGCTCCCTCCAGTCCAGGACAGGCTAGAGGCATGGAGACTGGGGTGCTCCCTCCCTCACCCCTAAGAGAAAGGGTGCTCCCTCCAGTCCAGGACAGGTTTGAGGCATGGAGACTGAACTGCTCCCTCCCTCTGTCACACTCTAAGAGAAAGGGTGCTCCCTCCATATATTCCGAGAAGGTGATATTGTTTAGCACAAGCTCAGTATTATCAGCGAGGGTATGTACGCTACGGACATACTGTACTTATTTATATAGTGCTGATGTCATGAGTGATTAAACTGTTGTATACAGATCAGACACTCAGAGACACAGGGTTATTGTTGAATCTTTTTTAATGAAGCTCTGCTTTCATGGCTTATTTGCAAAGCAGACATTTGAGAGAAACAATGAAAAGGGCAGCAGCTCTGAGATCAGGTTTCTCAATGAATATTAATTAGAAAACAAACAGTTATATAATGCAAAACAATAAAATGATATATATATATATATATATATATATATATATATATATATACAGACATGCTCAAATTTGTTGGTACCCTTACAGCTCATTGAAATAATGTTTCATTCCTCCTGAAAAGTGATGACATTAAAAGCTATTTTATCATGTATACTTGCATGCCTTTGGTATGTCATAGAATAAAGCAAAGAAGCTGTGAAAAGAGATGAATTATTCTACAAAGATATTCTAAAATGGCCTGGACACATTTGTTGGTACCCCTTAGAAAAGATAATAAATAATTGGATTATAGTGATATTTGAAACTAATTAGTTTCTTTAATTAGTATCACACATGTCTCCAATCATGTAATCAGTCGTTCAGCCTATTTAAATGGAGAAAAGTAGTCACTGTGCTGTTTGGTATCATTGTGTGCACCACACTGAACATGGACCAGAGAAAGCAAAGGAGAGAGTTGTCTGAGGAGATCAGAAAGAAAATAATAGACAAGCATGGTAAAGGTAAAGGTTACAAGACCATCTCCAAGCAGCTTGATGTTCCTGTGACAACAGTTGCAAATATTATTAATAAGTTTAAGGTCCATGGAACTGTAGCCAACCTCCCTGGATGCGGCCGCAAGAGGAAAATCGACCCCAGATTGAACAGAAGGATAGTGTGAATGGTAGAAAAAGAACCAAGGATAACTCCCAAAGAGATACAAGCTGAACTCCAAGGTGAAGGTACGTCAGTTTCTGATCTCACCATCCGTCGCTTTTTGAGCGAAAGTGGGCTCCATGGAAGAAGACCCAGGAGGACTCCACTTTTGACAGAAAAACATAAAAAAGCCAGACTGGAATTTGCTAAAATGCATATTGACAAGCCACAATCCTTCTGGGGGAATGTCCTTTGGACAGAGGAGTCAAAACTGGCGCTTTTTGGCAAGTCACATCAGCTCTATGTTCACAGACGAAAAAATGAAGCTTTCAAAGAAAAGAACACCATACCTACAGTGAAAATGGAGGAGGCTCGGTTATGTTTTGGGGCTGCTTTGCTGCGCCTGGCACAGGGTGCCTTGAATCTGTGCAGGGCACAATGAAATCTCAAGACTATCAAGGCATTCTGGAGCGAAACGTACTGCCCAGTGTCAGAAAGCTCTGTCTCAGTCGCAGGTCATGGGTCCTCCAACAGGATAATGACCCAAAACACACAGCTAAAAGCACCCAAGAATGGATAAGAACAAAACATTGGACTATTCTGAAGTGGCCTTCTATGAGTCCTGATCTGAATCCTATCGAACATCTATGGAAAGCGCTGAAACTTGCAGTCTGGAGAAGGCACCCATCAAACCTGAGACAGCTGGAGCAGTTTGCTCAGGAAGAGTGGGCCAAACTACCTGTTAACAGGTGCAGAAGTCTCATCGAGAGCTACAGAAAACGTTTGATTGCAGTGATTGCCTCTAAAGGTTGTGCAACAAAATATTAGGTTAGCGGTCCCATCATTTTTGTCCATGCCATTTTCATTTGTTTTATTATTTACTATATTATGTTGAATAAAAAATCAAAAGCAAAGTCTGATTTCTATTAAATATGGAATAAACAATGGTGGATGCCAATTACTTTTGTCAGTTTCAAGTTATTTCAGAGAAAATTGTGCATTCTTCGTTTTTTGTGGAGGGGTACCAACAAATTTGAGCACGTCTGTATATATATATATATATATATATATATATATATATATATATATATATATATATATATATATATATGGCAGCAGTGTGGAGTAGTGGTTAGGGCTCTGGACTCTTGACCGGAGGGTTGTGGGTTCAATTCCAGGTGGGAGGCACTGCTGCTGTAGCCTTGAGCAAGGTACTTTACCTAGATTGCTCCTTTAAAAACCCAACTCTATAAATGGGGAATTGTATAATGTATAAAAAATAATGTAATTGTATGGAAAAATCATGTGATATCTTGTAAAAAGTGTAAGTCACCCTGGATAAGGGCTTCTACTAAGAAATAATATATATATATATATATATATATATATATATATATATATATATATATATATATATATATATATATATATATATATATATATATATATATATATATATATATATATATATATGACTGTTGCACAGGCTGCAGTGCACAATGCTTACCCTGTGGACTTCAGTGCCCAGCGCACCGCCAATATGCTTCCCCACCTCGTTTCCACACAATCAGCCAGGACAAGAGTTTTCAGAGGCAGTTCTTGCTGGAATAGTTAGTAAGCATTTCAAATAAAGAGCTAAGTAAAAATGATTCTAAATCATTCAGCACACACATATTAAAGATCAGAAATATAATATTAAGAATATATACATGACATAAACAATACTTTAACATCTACCTATTTTCAATTATATTTATTCAATTAAAAAATGTATATGCCGTTATTGCTGATCAGACCATTACATTGTGTTGATTAAAGTGCAAATTGGAAATCATTTTTTTAATCATTAATTAATTACTTAATTTATTGTCATTGTAAAATTAAAATACTTTGACAATCTGACAAGCTTTAGCTTGTATTTGAAGACGGTGCTATTATCTTTTGAGACGCACCAATATATTTAGAAAACGAGGGATCTGAGTGGGTAAAATGGACAGAAATGCCTCCACTTCAGTTCTCAATTGTTTTTGGAGGGGAGGGGAGTTTTCTTCTTCAACAAGGAGAACAAGTGGAATAACAAGAAACAAGAACAAGCTTGTTTCCATGTTTAGACTGTCCATTTCTCCTGATTTATCACAGTATTAACAATGTGTCTGACTGCTGTGTTAGAGTGTCTAGTTCTGTACAGGAATATAAGAAGGATGGAACTCCAGCCATTGGAATAGTTGTGTCAATACCCTCGATTCACCATGAAGTGTGATCCTGGGCTGGAATCACAATATGTGCTTCTGCTGTTTCTGTTGAGATGATACAGAGACAGGGATGGGTTTCACAAGAAACAAAACTTACCTGTGTTTCTGAATTCCAGGAGTTATATAAAGCTCTAAGAGGCGGGGTTTGGGACTGAGGACAGGTTCAGACAAGCAGGCTGAGCAGAGACTGCTGAATCAGTGTGAGAGGGGCGGAGAGGAGAGAGTGGGACAGGAGTTTGAGAATGGCACCCTCTGTCACAGCACTCCTTCAAGACTGAAGCTTTCTCCCAATGGGACAGGCCCATTCCCAGTATAGACTCTGAATGAGGGCGGGACGCTGGCCTCACAAACAATCCCACTTCCTTCCAAAAACCCAGTCCTATGGGACCCTACACACTACTGACAGTGATATGGCAGGTTTATCAGTCCCAGGGAGGTCCTACCCCCTACTGACAGTGGTATGGCAGATGATTCAGTCCCAGAGGGACCCTACACCCTACTGACAGTGATATGGCAGGTTTATCAGTCCCAGGGAGGTCCTACCCCCTACTGACAGTGGTATGGCAGGTGATTCACTCCCAGAGGGACCCTACACCCTACTGACAGTGATATGGTAGGTTTATCAGTCCCAGGGGGGCCTACACCCTACTGACAGTGGTATGGCAGGTTTATTCGTCCCAGGGGTGTCCTACACCCTACCTACAATGGTATGGCAGGTGATTCAGTCTCAGGGGGGTCCTACACCATACTGACAGTGGTATGGCAGGTTTATCAGTCCCAGGGGGCTCCTACACCCTACTGACAGTGGTATGGCAGGTGATTCAGCCCCATGGTGTCTGTTTTGACACTGATGTGCTCGTCTGTCTGTTTATATGTTGTTTCTTGAAGGGTTTTTAGGCTCCTCTGTAACAGTTCATTCTTCACTCTTCAATAATAGCAATGCATTGGAGCAGCTGTCCAGCAGATATTTCACATGATTCCCTTTGATTGGAATTGAAGCAGCTCACTGTCACTCTGTCACTGTGTAATATTGCATTATACTGGAGAGGAATCCTGGGTTTGTCTGCAGGCATTGCTCTCTGATGAAAGCCAAGCTGACGGACGTCAGAGCGTTTTAAAATGCAGAAGACACCAGTTTGCAGTTCTGAGTGTGACTCTTAATTATTAACAATGCTTCTGATTATTTTACAGTCACTCCTGAGTTAAGCAACATTACTTGAGTTGAGTGAAAATCTGAAAATATCACTTTTTAATTCAGTAAGATGATGATGTATTTTCTTTGCTTGTATTTATTTCTGTTAATTTTCACAGTGAAATAATTCCAATAGATGTGGCAAAGGTTTAGTATAAAGAGTCTGATTCCAATCCCACACCTCTTACCACGCAATCCCCTCCTCTCACACATCATGTGATATATTATATTTGAAATGGTGAGGATACACAGGTCCTTATTATCACACTGTTTATGACTGGTAACATTAGAGCTATCAGGGTCGTTACTGATCTGAACAGCAATGCAGGGGGATTCCTCAGTGCTGTAAAATGCTCTAAAAAAAACACCTTGATCAAACGGAAGCCGATACGCAACAACCCTTGTATTGTGGAGACTAAACTGTAGTTCTTTGTTTCTCCCAGCAGGGGGTGATAATGCCTCAGTGTTGGAGGTATTTTAATCCCTTCAGTTCTGACTGTCAGTTCTGGATTTTTTCAATGGTGACAAAAAAATGGGACACAAACATAGGAAAACCTGCTACATGCAGCACACACTTTTGTGTCATCCACAGGCCTGATTGAAATGGTATCCCTGACATGTATTCTGTGATGTGTAAAAGATGCATCTCCCTGACTAAAGTCAGTTTCAGTCATGATGGGACCACAGGACGACAGATATAACAGACTTTGATAGAGGGCTGATAAGAGGTGCTTGTCAGCACAATTCAAAAAGCACCTGGCAGAATCGCTACCTGCCACGTCCAATCAGAGCCGTGCTGGCTGCCCATGGAGGCCCTACACCAGGGATGTCAAACTCCAGTCCTCGAGGGCCACAGGGTCTTCTGTTTTTTATTCCAACTTAAGCTCTCAATTAACATCATTGATCTAATTATTTGTTCAATTTGACATATTTTATATTTTTTCAAAGTTGTTTACAGTTGATGGTTTTAAAATGCACTTGATTCAAGATACACTACCTATGAAACACTGAAGAGAAGTGTTAAATGTGTCCAGTTAATGAAATAATTAGACCAATTAAGTAATTGAGAGCTTGGGTGGAACGAAAGCCAGAAGACACTGCGGCCCTCCAGAACTGAGTTTGACACCCCTGCCCTACACCGTATTGACACTGCTATGTCAGGTGTTTCTGTTTTTTGCACAAATAACGAAAAAGCTTTTTCAATAAGCAGATTAATTTTAAATAAATAAAAAAATGACCCATACAATGAAGACTAAATAATTTGTGTTTAATGTGATTTGTCCTGATTTGTTTACAGCTAATATACAGTTTCATATTTTAATTTATTGCAGATTTCTTATATCATCTATTCAGTATTTATAACACATTAGTAAATGATGTTACTACCCTGTATTACATGTTCTATAATGCATTATAAAAACATTATACTCCATCTTTTAAGCATCTATAACGTGTTAATAAACTATTTAAAAATGACAGCTTCATATAAAGTGTTACCATAAACTTCAGCATCAAGTTCAAACGCTATTCAGCTAACAGGATTCTACTGTATACAGGAATCTGCAAGAAACTATACTGACATGCCTTTGACATGGCAAGTATTGTGAGCTGCTATTTACACGACCTCACATTGATAGGGATTGGAGCTGACAAAATAATCCCATGAATCTCAGCTGCTGTGCACTTCCATTCGTTATATAGATCTCAAATGTGCAGTGTTGAAAGAAACACCTGCTATAGTAAACATGCACCTTGAAGCTGCATCCACACCCGACGCGACCTGGAAACGATCCTAAAGACTGGAAATAAATACATGACCCCGCCCATGCATTCCTATTGGACACACTAGAGATGGGCGGTCCCATTACAAAACAGAGCTTGCTTTGATAAAAGTTTACCACCCTGACCTCCGGCAACTCTGATGTAAAATAAAGGCTGGACTTGTGAAATCTATAGAGCAGAGTTATTGAACATCCCTATATATCCAGCAGTGTTATTGTTCTCATTATCAGTAGTAGTAATTGTACAGTTGTAGTATTTTTTTTTTCGTGGTTCTGGTAGCAGTAGAAGTCCAATCTGAAGCCGGTGCATCTCCAGCTGTCAGAAGAGCTGTCTGATATTTTCAACACAATTATTTTATTGTTATACATTTTATATATGCAATCCCAACTGTGTTTCTTTACAAATTCCTTCCTTGATCCTTTTTGTTTATTAACTTTTTAAAGTGCAACATTATTATTATTATTATTATTATTATTATTATTATTATTATTATTATTATTATTATTATTATCATTATCATTATCCATGTTACTGTGCGCAGGTCATCACTTACCTTGTATTACTACCGATGCCATTCTGCAAATCTATTTTCGTTATTGTAAATGCTTTTGAAGACCGTGACACATCAGATCATGGGTGAGTGTTTGAGCGTCTCTGACTTCATTTACTGATGAATAATTATATTATCTATGCATTCAGACACTCTATCAGTAAACTAAAAACACGTATCCCTGTATTTCACATGAAGTGTTGTGTTCAGATTTGCTATTATTACTATTAATGTATTTGTCAGACGCCCTTTGTGCCACCTAGCGGCCACAGCTCGTTATGTTTCCTAAAGAAAAGTAGAAAAAACGATAGGTTGCGGATGCAACCCCGGTTCCCTGAAAGAGAAAATAACCATCAAGGTATGGGACATTGCCGTCAGGCAGTAGGGATTGGCTGAGCTTTATGTCAAAGCTGCCGATAGGCCTCCGCGCAAGCTGCCGTGTAAGCCCGCCCCCCTGGGAGCTTACTATACGCAGCGCGCGGAGAGTCACTTCCTCTTTTGCCCTTCAGGCCGTGAAGGCCTCCAGAGCGACCTCGCGGCTTGATGGTTATTTTCTCTTTCAGGGAACCGGGGTTGCATCCGCAACCTATCGTTCCCTTTCAAGTCGAAAATAACCATCAAGGTATGGGAACAGTGTACCCAAGCCGTCGCGAGGGAGGATTCTCGGCAGTAGGACAGACTTACGTCATAACGCAACTGCGTAGGCAGTACATCTACGCATATGCGGAGCTGCGCCTCAGCGTCTATGCTCGCAATGACACCTGTCCCAAGGTGGAATAGTCACACCATATTGTCAACCACTCTAGACGTCCGCAACCTGAGGCGTCATAGAGTGCAACACAGATGCTCCAAATGACGGAGCAGAGGATTCCAGTACATTTAACCGGTAGAACCTCGTAAATGTATGCGGTGTAACCCAACTGGCTGCAGCACAAATGTCAGACATCGGCACCCCTCTAAAGAGGGCCCAGGATGTTGCCATACCCCTAGTGGAATGTGCCTTCAACTGCCCTGGTGGCGGAAGGCCCATAGAATCATATGCTAACTGAATAGCATCCACTATCCAATGAGAAAGGCGTTGCTTAGACAACGGCTGACCCAAAGTTTTAGAACCATGGCATATGAACAGCTGTTCTGTTTGCCTCACAGTCTTTGTGCGATCAATATAACACCTCAATGCCCGCACAGGGCAGAGCATGTGTAACCGCTCTTCCTCTGGGGAAGAAAAAGGAGGAGGATGGAACGCCATCAACTCGACTGGTTGGTTCATGTGAAACGGGGATATGACCTTGGGTAAAAAGGCCGGATTTGGAAGCATGGAGACCTTAGAACCGTCTCCTGCGAAACGAGTACATGATGGATGCACCGAAAGTGCATGTAACTCGCCCACACGTTTTGCTGATACCACTGACAGCAAAAACGCAGTCTTAATAGACACGAACTTCATATCCACACTGTGGAGAGGCTCAAACGGTGCCTTGGTAAGGGCTTCTAGCACCACATCAAGGCTCCATGACGGTAAACTGGTCGACCTTGGAGGCCGCAAGCGTCTTGCGCCCTTTAGGAACTGAGATGCCAGGAAATGGCAACCAGGTGATAACCCGTCAATGCGTACATGGCAAGCCGAAATAGCGGCCAAATACACTTTAAGTGTAGAGGGAGACTTTCCCTCATCTAACAGCTTCTGCAGAAACTGTAATATCACTGCCATAGGGCAGGAGACCGGGTCATGGCCCTCAGCCAGACACCAACTCTGAAACAATTGCCACTTATACGCATATTGCGACCGAGTAGAGGGCGCTCTCGCACTCTGAATGGTGGATATAACCGCCGTCGAAAGCCCTAAGGCTGACAGGCGCTCCCGTTCAGGGGCCAAGCCCATAACTGCATGAGTTTGGGGTTTGGGTGCCATAGCCCTCCTTGGGCTTGGGACAACAGGTCCGCTCGCAGAGGGAGCTCCCTCGGGCGACCGTGCAACAACTGCACTAGACTCGGGAACCATATCCTCCAAGGCCACCGAGGAGTGATCAGGATCACTGTCGCTTGCTCTACCCTGACCTTCTCCAAGAAGGCGGGGAGCATCGGAATCGGTGGAAATGCGTACAGGAGCCCTGGCGGCCATTCGTGAGCCAGTGCATCGACTCCTAGGGGGCTGTCGAGGTAATTCACCGAGAACCATAGGGGACAGTGCGTGGTCTCTCGCGAAGCGAAGAGATCGACTTGCGCTGTGCCGAACCAGTCCCAAATGCGCTCCACCACCCGAGGGTGAATACGCCATTCGCCTGCAAGAGGACCTCCTCTGGACAGGAGATCCGCTGCGTAATTGACTCTGCCCGGTAGGTGAACCGCACGCAGAGAGGCTAAACGCGGTTTAGCCCAAAGCAACAGCCGTGTTACCATCCGGTGAAGACCGGGGGACCGCAAGCCGCCCTGGCGGTTGATATACGCCACTACCGTGGTGTTGTCTGACCGCACTAACACGTGCTTGCCTAGAAGCACTGGCAAGAAGTGCAGAAGGGCGAGGTCCACCGCTCTGAGTTCCAGAGCATTGATGTGGGCCGACCTCCAGGGTCCTGACCACACTCCGCGAGTCCCCGACCCATTCCAGACTGCTCCCCAACCCTGGTTGGAAGCGTCGGTCGTAATAACCTCCCTTCGGAAGATGGGACCCAAGCGTACGCCCTGGCGGATGTTCGACGGAACTTTCCACCAGCGCAGTGCTTCCCAGCAGGTTCGGGATACCCTCAACCTGCGGTGTTTGTCTCTTGCGGATGCAGCGCGAAGGCATTGAACCAGGCCTGCAGAGGTCTCTGGTGTAGTAAGCCCAAAGGAAGGGCTTGCGAGGCGGCAGCCATCAACCCCAGCATGCGCTGACACAGCTCCATGCTGACTGTTTCTCTCAACCTGAATAGGGAGAGACACCGCTCCAGTGAGGCAACTCTTTGTGTCGACAGGGTCGCTTCCATGGACACAGAGTCCAGATGCAGACCCAAGAATTCGGTCTGTTGGCTCGGCACGAGGCGGCTCTTTTCTGAATTGACCTTCAGACCTAGCCGGTGAAGATGGTTTGTAACCATCACCGTGTGCTGTGCCAACTGCTCCTTTGACTGCGCGCAGACGAGCCAGTCGTCCAGATAGTTCAGCAGTCGGACGCCTTGAGCCTGCAAGGGGGCTAAAATGGCGTCCATACACTTCGAAAAGGTTCGAGGAGCTAGAGACAGGCCGAATGGCAGGACACAAAACTCGTAGACCCTGCTCTGAAATGCGAATCGTAGGTACTTCCTGTGACCCGGACAGATGGGAACGTGAAAGTACGCATCTGTGAGGTCTACGGTGGTAAACCAGTCGCCCTGCCGGACAGACTGGACAATGTGCCTGTGCGTAAGCATCTTGAACGACAACACCCGTAGGTATTTGTTCAGTAGTCGCAGATCTAAAAGAGGGCGGAGCCCGCCGCCCTTTTTTGGCACTAGGAAGTACTTGGAGTAGAACCCCTGGTCGGTCAGAGCAGGGTCTACTAGTTGAATGGCACGCTTCTTGAGCAATGCCTGTATTTCCACATTCAGAGCTGAGGACTGAACCGAATCCTTCACTGCAGTTACCACCACTCCCCTGAAGGGGGGGGGGTTTAACCGGAATTGAAGGGTGTACCCGGTGGATATAGTTTTGTGCACCCAGATGTCGTTGGTGCATTGTTGCCAGAACAGGAGCTGTGGAACAGTGTAGGGGTGGGTTAACGGCTGCCGGGGTTTCTCAGGGCTGCTTAGGCTGCGCTCGCTCACGAGGGGCCTGGCCAGAGCCACGAGGACGCGGTCTGCCACCTCCTCTAGGGTGCCACCCTCCGCGCTGCGGTCTTGCAAACGCGGGTTGGCTGCGTGCTGAAACCCCCAAAGGGGCGGTTTTACTGCCCTGTGGGTGCGCTTGCTGCTGCGGCGGTGCCCTGCGCCACTGGCGCTCCTGTGGCCGCCTTGGCTGGAAGGGTTTGCTTGGCCACATCTTTGCCAACTGCTGCGACGCTTCACGCGCCTTGACAGAGCGTTGCAGCATCTCTTCAACCGCTGGGCCAAACGTGTGCCCCGGGGATATAGGAGCATCTAGCAATGGGGCCTTATCAGGCTCCTGTACCCTGGCCTGCGAGAGCCAGAGCTGCTTTCTCGCCACCACAAGAGAAGCAATGCTCCTGCCCTGTGCTCGCGCATTCAGCTGAGCCAGCTTAACCAAAAGATGCGCAACTGCACCCAGCTCGGTCCTAAGTCCAACAGATGGGAACTCAGGCAGATCACGAATCAGCGCCGCCTGGTAGACCGTCAGGAGGCTGGCCATGTTAGATAGCCTAACTGCCTCTGTAGCCGAGGCATACCCCTTTTTCAGGTGGGCCTCCGTAATCCTACACTGCCTGTTAGGGCAGGAGGGATCCTTAGCCAGCACAGATAATGTCAGCGCCTTTACTAGCGTGGCGAACGCAGCGCCCACTGTCGGAAAGGACGCTAACCCAGCTTCGCTCGCCCCGTGCATGGTGAAGGCCGAAGCCTTGCGAGAAGTTGCAGGGGCGGAGGCCGGGGCCCTCCAGGTGGACTGCACCTCCTTAATAAAATCCGGGAATGCCGGGAGCATCCTGGACTGAAGGGGCGGAGCCGATGGCAACTCAAATAGAGAGCGTCGTGTTGGCTCTAACGCAGGCCAGTCCACGCCTAAGTGACGGGCTGCCCTCTCCACCACTGACCACATAGTCGTCCTGCCCAGAGTGCTGGGATGCCACCTCAAGCTCCTTGCTCTTTTCAAAGAGCGGATCTGCGTCAGATGCGTCCCTTGAGACAGCATCGGCATCCCACTCTAGTTCCTGGGGTTGGCCGTGAGGCACTGGTGGAGGAACCATCGGCTGACTAGCGATGGGTCCGGTTGCTAGCTCTGGGGCCCGAGGCGCCACATTCGCCAGGGTCATGAGGAGGGATTGCTGTCCCATCATGAGCTCCATGAACTGTGAC